>NC_084514.1:12336190-12341190 GCF_024500385.1 Phyllopteryx taeniolatus
CCCTAACCCTAACCCTAACCCTAACCCTAACCCTAACCCTAACCCTAACCCTAACCCTAACCCTAACCCTAACCCTAACCCTAACCCTAACCCTAACCCTAACCCTAACCCTAACCCTAACCCTAACCCTAACCCTAACCCTAACCCTAACCCTAACCCTAACCCTAACCCTAACCCTAACCCTAACCCTAACCCTAACCCTAACCCTAACCCTAACCCTAACCCTAACCCTAACCCTAACCCTAACCCTAACCCTAACCCTAACCCTAACCCTAACCCTAACCCTAACCCTAACCCTAACCCTAACCCTAACCCTAACCCTAACCCTAACCCTAACCCTAACCCTAACCCTAACCCTAACCCTAACCCTAACCCTAACCCTAACCCTAACCCTAACCCTAACCCTAACCCTAACCCTAACCCTAACCCTAACCCTAACCCTAACCCTAACCCTAACCCTAACCCTAACCCTAACCCTAACCCTAACCCTAACCCTAACCCTAACCCTAACCCTAACCCTAACCCTAACCCTAACCCTAACCCTAACCCTAACCCTAACCCTAACCCTAACCCTAACCCTAACCCTAACCCTAACCCTAACCCTAACCCTAACCCTAACCCTAACCCTAACCCTAACCCTAACCCTAACCCAACCCTAACCCTAACCCTAACCCTAACCCTAACCCTAACCCTAACCCTAACCCTAACCCTAACCCTAACCCTAACCCTAACCCTAACCCTAACCCTAACCCTAACCCTAACCCTAACCCTAACCCTAACCCTAACCCTAACCCTAACCCTAACCCTAACCCTAACCCTAACCCTAACCCTAACCCTAACCCTAACCCTAACCCTAACCCTAACCCTAACCCTAACCCTAACCCTAACCCTAACCCTAACCCTAACCCTAACCCTAACCCTAACCCTAACCCTAACCCTAACCCTAACCCTAACCCTAACCCTAACCCTAACCCTAACCCTAACCCTAACCCTAACCCTAACCCTAACCCTAACCCTAACCCTAACCCTAACCCTAACCCTAACCCTAACCCTAACCCTAACCCTAACCCTAACCCTAACCCTAACCCTAACCCTAACCCTAACCCTAACCCTAACCCTAACCCTAACCCTAACCCTAACCCTAACCCTAACCCTAACCCTAACCCTAACCCTAACCCTAACCCTAACCCTAACCCTAACCCTAACCCTAACCCTAACCCTAACCCTAACCCTAACCCTAACCCTAACCCTAACCCTAACCCTAACCCTAACCCTAACCCTAACCCTAACCCTAACCCTAACCCTAACCCTAACCCTAACCCTAACCCTAACCCTAACCCTAACCCTAACCCTAACCCTAACCCTAACCCTAACCCTAACCCTAACCCTAACCCTAACCCTAACCCTAACCCTAACCCTAACCCTAACCCTAACCCTAACCCTAACCCTAACCCTAACCCTAACCCTAACCCTAACCCTAACCCTAACCCTAACCCTAACCCTAACCCTAACCCTAACCCTAACCCTAACCCTAACCCTAACCCTAACCCTAACCCTAACCCTAACCCTAACCCTAACCCTAACCCTAACCCTAACCCTAACCCTAACCCTAACCCTAACCCTAACCCTAACCCTAACCCTAACCCTAACCCTAACCCTAACCCTAACCTAACCCTAACCCTAACCCTAACCCTAACCCTAACCCTAACCCTAACCCTAACCCTAACCCTAACCCTAACCCTAACCCTAACCCTAACCCTAACCCTAACCCTAACCCTAACCCTAACCCTAACCCTAACCCTAACCCTAACCCTAACCCTAACCCTAACCCTAACCCTAACCCTAACCCTAACCCTAACCCTAACCCTAACCCTAACCCTAACCCTAACCCTAACCCTAACCCTAACCCTAACCCTAACCCTAACCCTAACCCTAACCCTAACCCTAACCCTAACCCTAACCCTAACCCTAACCCTAACCCTAACCCTAAACCCTAACCCTAACCCTAACCCTAACCCTAACCCTAACCCTAACCCTAACCCTAACCCTAACCCTAACCCTAACCCTAACCCTAACCCTAACCCTAACCCTAACCCTAACCCTAACCCTAACCCTAACCCTAACCCTAACCCTAACCCTAACCCTAACCCTAACCCTAACCCTAACCCTAACCCTAACCCTAACCCTAACCCTAACCCTAACCCTAACCCTAACCCTAACCCTAACCCTAACCCTAACCCTAACCCTAACCCTAACCCTAACCCTAACCCTAACCCTAACCCTAACCCTAACCCTAACCCTAACCCTAACCCTAACCCTAACCCTAACCCTAACCCTAACCCTAACCCTAACCCTAACCCTAACCCTAACCCTAACCCTAACCCTAACCCTAACCCTAACCCTAACCCTAACCCTAACCCTAACCCTAACCCTAACCCTAACCCTAACCCTAACCCTAACCCTAACCCTAACCCTAACCCTAACCCTAACCCTAACCCTAACCCTAACCCTAACCCTAACCCTAACCCTAACCCTAACCCTAACCCTAACCCTAACCCTAACCCTAACCCTAACCCTAACCCTAACCCTAACCCTAACCCTAACCCTAACCCTAACCCTAACCCTAACCCTAACCCTAACCCTAACCCTAACCCTAACCCTAACCCTAACCCTAACCCTAACCCTAACCCTAACCCTAACCCTAACCCTAACCCTAACCCTAACCCTAACCCTAACCCTAACCCTAACCCTAACCCTAACCCTAACCCTAACCCTAACCCTAACCCTAACCCTAACCCTAACCCTAACCCTAACCCTAACCCTAACCCTAACCCTAACCCTAACCCTAACCTAACCCTAACCCTAACCCTAACCCTAACCCTAACCCTAACCCTAACCCTAACCCTAACCCTAACCCTAACCCTAACCCTAACCCTAACCCTAACCCTAACCCTAACCCTAACCCTAACCCTAACCCTAACCCTAACCCTAACCCTAACCCTAACCCTAACCCTAACCCTAACCCTAACCCTAACCCTAACCCTAACCCTAACCCTAACCCTAACCCTAACCCTAACCCTAACCCTAACCCTAACCCTAACCTAACCCTAACCCTAACCCTAACCCTAACCCTAACCCTAACCCTAACCCTAACCCTAACCCTAACCCTAACCCTAACCCTAACCCTAACCCTAACCCTAACCCTAACCCTAACCCTAACCCTAACCCTAACCCTAACCCTAACCCTAACCCTAACCCTAACCCTAACCCTAACCCTAACCCTAACCTAACCCTAACCCTAACCCTAACCCTAACCCTAACCCTAACCTAACCCTAACCCTAACCCTAACCCTAACCCTAACCCTAACCCTAACCCTAACCCTAACCCTAACCCTAACCCTAACCCTAACCCTAACCCTAACCCTAACCCTAACCCTAACCCTAACCCTAACCCTAACCCTAACCCTAACCCTAACCCTAACCCTAACCCTAACCCTAACCCTAACCCTAACCCTAACCCTAACCCTAACCCTAACCCTAACCCTAACCCTAACCCTAACCCTAACCCTAACCCTAACCCTAACCCTAACCCTAACCCTAACCCTAACCCTAACCCTAACCCTAACCCTAACCCTAACCCTAACCCTAACCCTAACCCTAACCCTAACCCTAACCCTAACCCTAACCCTAACCCTAACCCTAACCCTAACCCTAACCCTAACCCTAACCCTAACCCTAACCCTAACCCTAACCCTAACCCTAACCCTAACCCTAACCCTAACCCTAACCCTAACCCTAACCCTAACCCTAACCCTAACCCTAACCCTAACCCTAACCCTAACCCTAACCCTAACCCTAACCCTAACCCTAACCCTAACCCTAACCCTAACCCTAACCCTAACCCTAACCCTAACCCTAACCCTAACCCTAACCCTAACCCTAACCCTAACCCTAACCCTAACCCTAACCCTAACCCTAACCCTAACCCTAACCCTAACCCTAACCCTAACCCTAACCCTAACCCTAACCCTAACCCTAACCCTAACCCTAACCCTAACCCTAACCCTAACCCTAACCCTAACCCTAACCCTAACCCTAACCCTAACCCTAACCCTAACCCTAACCCTAACCCTAACCCTAACCCTAACCCTAACCCTAACCCTAACCCTAACCCTAACCCTAACCCTAACCCTAACCCTAACCCTAACCCTAACCCTAACCCTAACCCTAACCCTAACCCTAACCCTAACCCTAACCCTAACCCTAACCCTAACCCTAACCCTAACCCTAACCCTAACCCTAACCCTAACCCTAACCCTAACCCTAACCCTAACCCTAACCCTAACCCTAACCCTAACCCTAACCCTAACCCTAACCCTAACCCTAACCCTAACCCTAACCCTAACCCTAACCCTAACCCTAACCCTAACCTAACCTAACCCTAACCCTAACCCTAACCCTAACCCTAACCCTAACCCTAACCCTAACCCTAACCCTAACCCTAACCCTAACCCTAACCCTAACCCTAACCCTAACCCTAACCCTAACCCTAACCCTAACCCTAACCCTAACCCTAACCCTAACCCTAACCCTAACCCTAACCCTAACCCTAACCCTAACCCTAACCCTAACCCTAACCCTAACCCTAACCCTAACCCTAACCCTAACCCTAACCCTAACCCTAACCCTAACCCTAACCCTAACCCTAACCCTAACCCTAACCCTAACCCTAACCCTAACCCTAACCCTAACCCTAACCCTAACCCTAACCCTAACCCTAACCCTAACCCTAACCCTAACCCTAACCCTAACCCTAACCCTAACCCTAACCCTAACCCTAACCCTAACCCTAACCCTAACCCTAACCCTAACCCTAACCCTAACCCTAACCCTAACCCTAACCCTAACCCTAACCCTAACCCTAACCCTAACCCTAACCCTAACCCTAACCCTAACCCTAACCCTAACCCTAACCCTAACCCTAACCCTAACCCTAACCC
>NC_084514.1:12343690-12373690 GCF_024500385.1 Phyllopteryx taeniolatus
TATGAGCCCTAACCATAATTTTGGTCCCAGCGCCGATTTTAGGCCTTTGTCGAAGCTTAATCAGCAAATAACAACTTACTCTAACCTCTTCCTAAACTTAACCAATTCGAAAATGGACTATCTCAAACTGAGGGTCCTAACCCTAAAATTGATCTACGCCAGTTAAATTACTGGGGGATGGCCGTGGGGATCCGGGAGGAAGGTGACCGGGCTCAAGGCCCATCGGGGTCCCTCTCATGCTCACATGCTCGGCCCATAGCCCTCTAGCCCCAACCGCTGCCCCTGAACGCTTTTTCGCTACATATTATCGCAAGCTAAGACCTAGACCTCAGTGGAAGAGTCAAAGACGGGCACTTGCAGGGAGTCGGTGCTGGTAGACCGAAGGCCATCCAAGCGGGATGTAGTTGCCGGACCAGACCGTGAAATTTAATTGGATATTAGATCAGGCGAACAGGACCAGTATGGAGGGTGTTGTTGGTTGTGGGTTGGGTCAAGGAAGAAGGGGGTAGAGGGGGTTTCCCGCTGGCTCCTTTGTGGTCCGGACACCTCACCCTTCCCAGGACCTAACCATAACCACTCGCCCCGGGAACTTATGCAGTCGTAGAATCGGTGCATCACCTCCAAAATAGGGTACCGTAGAGCCCAAAATGAGGACTAAAATAAGGGATGGACAACTTATCCAGCATGGTCAAACCAGCGTTTCCAAGAGGAGAAACGCTGGGTCGGATAAACTTAACCAATTTGAAAATGGACTATCTCAAACCGAGGGTCCTAATCCTAAAATTGATATTTGGAATACTTACCTGTTTGGATTTAAAAACAAGAGCTGACGTCATCGCAAAAGGATGGTGAAGGACCGCCTCCCCAAAAAACTAAGATCAGCCATTGGATCATTGACCCGGAAGCGTAGTCACGTGGTCTAAAAATAAAAGTAGGCGGAGACTCGGCCGCCCCCACCATTTTGCCCAGCTGCTCGACGAGAGAGAAAAACATCTCCTTAGCCGCTGAAGCCAACATAAACAGTAAGACGGTTAATTAACCACTTCACTAATAATAATTATTCGCTTATTTACTCATTTTTCATGGTGCCCAAGCCTGAGGAAGACCCTAGAAGGTCGAAACGTCGCGACGGGCACTTTATAGCGCTTCCTTTTTTTTCCTTTTTTTCTCCGTTTGGAAATGACCTCATTTGGTTACTTCTCGCCACTAGAGGGCAATACAGCCCCGTACATTACACAGGACACACATAGGCCAAGAAGGGCACTCACACAAAAAGACAACACGTCGTTCTTTCTCTCTCTTTTTTATTTCTTTAATCAAAAACCAAGACTAAGAAAAGTGGATAACAGTAATAAAAATAAGAATACATTTATAGAAAAGAAAAACACAAAACAGCCTAAACAGAGGAGGTGACTCAAAAAAAGCAAAAACGTGCTGAATAAATAAATAAATAAATAAACAACAAACCAAAAACAGCGTAAACAAAGGAGGTGACTCAAAAAAAAGCAAAAACGTGCCGAATAAACAAATAAGTCAATAAACAACAAACCAAGCTTGGGAATGATGAAAGGACAAGTGGTTCGCTGTGGGCGAAGACACGCCCGGACTGACCCTAAAGCCAAGAGGTGCAGATTCGGGGACCAACCGCCTCGGCACCGGGAGGGACGAGAACACTGGGGGATGGACTGTGCATTACCTCCTCCCAACATAACGGGAGGAGAGATCTTATCGCTCGCCCTAACCAGCCCGTGCCTCTCCTGGTGTCCACGTTCTCGTTCTGACCGGTCCGGGGCCCGGTTTGGTCCCCCACTCCGCTCTGATTCGTCGGTAGTCCAAACTGGACGCCCTAAAAATAACAAAAACACATGGTGGAGAATTCAACCTCCTAGACAATTTATATCACCGAGTCCGAATGCGCAGAACTTATGCAGTCGTAGAATCGGTGCATCACCTCCAAAATAGGGTACCGTAGAGCCCAAAATGAGGACTAAAATAAAGGATGGACAACTTATCCAGCATGGTCAAACCAGCGTTTCCAAGAGGAGAAACGCTGGGTCGGATCATGGACAATGCCAAAGGTTGGGGAACCGGGACGGAAGCCCAGCAGACCGACAGGAGGCTGAGTCGGCGATCGCAACACCCGCATCGGAATCGACCGCGAGGGACGAGGAGAACACAAATACAGTGACCTCGCTGCCAGTCTCAAAACCAGCTTCAGCTGCACAGCAGCAGGACATCGCGACGGCTGCGCCGACATCGGAGGCCTCTCCCTCCACTGCCGCGAGGGGGGATGGGAGTCCCCGATCCGGTGCAACCCAGGACAACCCGACCACCGCCACAGTGGACTTTGACCCGCAATCGACGGGGGATGACAGCTACGGAAAAGACTGAGACAATTGGAATTGCCAGGTGAGAGCCCTCACGCAAAAAAACATTGACTCCTACCTTTTTCGTTCCTTAAAGGGATGCTACCCGAGCCAAGCCACGACAACCAATCCTCAAAAAAAGTCCAAAGACATTTGAGAAAGAAACAGTCTAACAACTAATCCTAAACCTCTTCCTAAACTTAACCAATCTCGAGTATGAGCCCTAACCATAATTTTGGTCCCAGCGCCGATTTTAGGCCTTTGTCGAAGCTTAATCAGCAAATAACAACTTACTCTAACCTCTTCCTAAACTTAACCAATTCGAAAATGGACTATCTCAAACTGAGGGTCCTAACCCTAAAATTGATCTACGCCAGTTAAATTACTGGGGGATGGCCGTGGGGATCCGGGAGGAAGGTGACCGGGCTCAAGGCCCATCGGGGTCCCTCTCATGCTCACATGCTCGGCCCATAGCCCTCTAGCCCCAACCGCTGCCCCTGAACGCTTTTTCGCTACATATTATCGCAAGCTAAGACCTAGACCTCAGTGGAAGAGTCAAAGACGGGCACTTGCAGGGAGTCGGTGCTGGTAGACCGAAGGCCATCCAAGCGGGATGTAGTTGCCGGACCAGACCGTGAAATTTAATTGGATATTAGATCAGGCGAACAGGACCAGTATGGAGGGTGTTGTTGGTTGTGGGTTGGGTCAAGGAAGAAGGGGGTAGAGGGGGTTTCCCGCTGGCTCCTTTGTGGTCCGGACACCTCACCCTTCCCAGGACCTAACCATAACCACTCGCCCCGGGAACTTATGCAGTCGTAGAATCGGTGCATCACCTCCAAAATAGGGTACCGTAGAGCCCAAAATGAGGACTAAAATAAGGGATGGACAACTTATCCAGCATGGTCAAACCAGCGTTTCCAAGAGGAGAAACGCTGGGTCGGATAAACTTAACCAATTTGAAAATGGACTATCTCAAACCGAGGGTCCTAATCCTAAAATTGATATTTGGAATACTTACCTGTTTGGATTTAAAAACAAGAGCTGACGTCATCGCAAAAGGATGGTGAAGGACCGCCTCCCCAAAAAACTAAGATCAGCCATTGGATCATTGACCCGGAAGCGTAGTCACGTGGTCTAAAAATAAAAGTAGGCGGAGACTCGGCCGCCCCCACCATTTTGCCCAGCTGCTCGACGAGAGAGAAAAACATCTCCTTAGCCGCTGAAGCCAACATAAACAGTAAGACGGTTAATTAACCACTTCACTAATAATAATTATTCGCTTATTTACTCATTTTTCATGGTGCCCAAGCCTGAGGAAGACCCTAGAAGGTCGAAACGTCGCGACGGGCACTTTATAGCGCTTCCTTTTTTTTCCTTTTTTTCTCCGTTTGGAAATGACCTCATTTGGTTACTTCTCGCCACTAGAGGGCAATACAGCCCCGTACATTACACAGGACACACATAGGCCAAGAAGGGCACTCACACAAAAAGACAACACGTCGTTCTTTCTCTCTCTTTTTTATTTCTTTAATCAAAAACCAAGACTAAGAAAAGTGGATAACAGTAATAAAAATAAGAATACATTTATAGAAAAGAAAAACACAAAACAGCCTAAACAGAGGAGGTGACTCAAAAAAAGCAAAAACGTGCTGAATAAATAAATAAATAAATAAACAACAAACCAAAAACAGCGTAAACAAAGGAGGTGACTCAAAAAAAAGCAAAAACGTGCCGAATAAACAAATAAGTCAATAAACAACAAACCAAGCTTGGGAATGATGAAAGGACAAGTGGTTCGCTGTGGGCGAAGACACGCCCGGACTGACCCTAAAGCCAAGAGGTGCAGATTCGGGGACCAACCGCCTCGGCACCGGGAGGGACGAGAACACTGGGGGATGGACTGTGCATTACCTCCTCCCAACATAACGGGAGGAGAGATCTTATCGCTCGCCCTAACCAGCCCGTGCCTCTCCTGGTGTCCACGTTCTCGTTCTGACCGGTCCGGGGCCCGGTTTGGTCCCCCACTCCGCTCTGATTCGTCGGTAGTCCAAACTGGACGCCCTAAAAATAACAAAAACACATGGTGGAGAATTCAACCTCCTAGACAATTTATATCACCGAGTCCGAATGCGCAGAACTTATGCAGTCGTAGAATCGGTGCATCACCTCCAAAATAGGGTACCGTAGAGCCCAAAATGAGGACTAAAATAAAGGATGGACAACTTATCCAGCATGGTCAAACCAGCGTTTCCAAGAGGAGAAACGCTGGGTCGGATCATGGACAATGCCAAAGGTTGGGGAACCGGGACGGAAGCCCAGCAGACCGACAGGAGGCTGAGTCGGCGATCGCAACACCCGCATCGGAATCGACCGCGAGGGACGAGGAGAACACAAATACAGTGACCTCGCTGCCAGTCTCAAAACCAGCTTCAGCTGCACAGCAGCAGGACATCGCGACGGCTGCGCCGACATCGGAGGCCTCTCCCTCCACTGCCGCGAGGGGGGATGGGAGTCCCCGATCCGGTGCAACCCAGGACAACCCGACCACCGCCACAGTGGACTTTGACCCGCAATCGACGGGGGATGACAGCTACGGAAAAGACTGAGACAATTGGAATTGCCAGGTGAGAGCCCTCACGCAAAAAAACATTGACTCCTACCTTTTTCGTTCCTTAAAGGGATGCTACCCGAGCCAAGCCACGACAACCAATCCTCAAAAAAAGTCCAAAGACATTTGAGAAAGAAACAGTCTAACAACTAATCCTAAACCTCTTCCTAAACTTAACCAATCTCGAGTATGAGCCCTAACCATAATTTTGGTCCCAGCGCCGATTTTAGGCCTTTGTCGAAGCTTAATCAGCAAATAACAACTTACTCTAACCTCTTCCTAAACTTAACCAATTCGAAAATGGACTATCTCAAACTGAGGGTCCTAACCCTAAAATTGATCTACGCCAGTTAAATTACTGGGGGATGGCCGTGGGGATCCGGGAGGAAGGTGACCGGGCTCAAGGCCCATCGGGGTCCCTCTCATGCTCACATGCTCGGCCCATAGCCCTCTAGCCCCAACCGCTGCCCCTGAACGCTTTTTCGCTACATATTATCGCAAGCTAAGACCTAGACCTCAGTGGAAGAGTCAAAGACGGGCACTTGCAGGGAGTCGGTGCTGGTAGACCGAAGGCCATCCAAGCGGGATGTAGTTGCCGGACCAGACCGTGAAATTTAATTGGATATTAGATCAGGCGAACAGGACCAGTATGGAGGGTGTTGTTGGTTGTGGGTTGGGTCAAGGAAGAAGGGGGTAGAGGGGGTTTCCCGCTGGCTCCTTTGTGGTCCGGACACCTCACCCTTCCCAGGACCTAACCATAACCACTCGCCCCGGGAACTTATGCAGTCGTAGAATCGGTGCATCACCTCCAAAATAGGGTACCGTAGAGCCCAAAATGAGGACTAAAATAAGGGATGGACAACTTATCCAGCATGGTCAAACCAGCGTTTCCAAGAGGAGAAACGCTGGGTCGGATAAACTTAACCAATTTGAAAATGGACTATCTCAAACCGAGGGTCCTAATCCTAAAATTGATATTTGGAATACTTACCTGTTTGGATTTAAAAACAAGAGCTGACGTCATCGCAAAAGGATGGTGAAGGACCGCCTCCCCAAAAAACTAAGATCAGCCATTGGATCATTGACCCGGAAGCGTAGTCACGTGGTCTAAAAATAAAAGTAGGCGGAGACTCGGCCGCCCCCACCATTTTGCCCAGCTGCTCGACGAGAGAGAAAAACATCTCCTTAGCCGCTGAAGCCAACATAAACAGTAAGACGGTTAATTAACCACTTCACTAATAATAATTATTCGCTTATTTACTCATTTTTCATGGTGCCCAAGCCTGAGGAAGACCCTAGAAGGTCGAAACGTCGCGACGGGCACTTTATAGCGCTTCCTTTTTTTTCCTTTTTTTCTCCGTTTGGAAATGACCTCATTTGGTTACTTCTCGCCACTAGAGGGCAATACAGCCCCGTACATTACACAGGACACACATAGGCCAAGAAGGGCACTCACACAAAAAGACAACACGTCGTTCTTTCTCTCTCTTTTTTATTTCTTTAATCAAAAACCAAGACTAAGAAAAGTGGATAACAGTAATAAAAATAAGAATACATTTATAGAAAAGAAAAACACAAAACAGCCTAAACAGAGGAGGTGACTCAAAAAAAGCAAAAACGTGCTGAATAAATAAATAAATAAATAAACAACAAACCAAAAACAGCGTAAACAAAGGAGGTGACTCAAAAAAAAGCAAAAACGTGCCGAATAAACAAATAAGTCAATAAACAACAAACCAAGCTTGGGAATGATGAAAGGACAAGTGGTTCGCTGTGGGCGAAGACACGCCCGGACTGACCCTAAAGCCAAGAGGTGCAGATTCGGGGACCAACCGCCTCGGCACCGGGAGGGACGAGAACACTGGGGGATGGACTGTGCATTACCTCCTCCCAACATAACGGGAGGAGAGATCTTATCGCTCGCCCTAACCAGCCCGTGCCTCTCCTGGTGTCCACGTTCTCGTTCTGACCGGTCCGGGGCCCGGTTTGGTCCCCCACTCCGCTCTGATTCGTCGGTAGTCCAAACTGGACGCCCTAAAAATAACAAAAACACATGGTGGAGAATTCAACCTCCTAGACAATTTATATCACCGAGTCCGAATGCGCAGAACTTATGCAGTCGTAGAATCGGTGCATCACCTCCAAAATAGGGTACCGTAGAGCCCAAAATGAGGACTAAAATAAAGGATGGACAACTTATCCAGCATGGTCAAACCAGCGTTTCCAAGAGGAGAAACGCTGGGTCGGATCATGGACAATGCCAAAGGTTGGGGAACCGGGACGGAAGCCCAGCAGACCGACAGGAGGCTGAGTCGGCGATCGCAACACCCGCATCGGAATCGACCGCGAGGGACGAGGAGAACACAAATACAGTGACCTCGCTGCCAGTCTCAAAACCAGCTTCAGCTGCACAGCAGCAGGACATCGCGACGGCTGCGCCGACATCGGAGGCCTCTCCCTCCACTGCCGCGAGGGGGGATGGGAGTCCCCGATCCGGTGCAACCCAGGACAACCCGACCACCGCCACAGTGGACTTTGACCCGCAATCGACGGGGGATGACAGCTACGGAAAAGACTGAGACAATTGGAATTGCCAGGTGAGAGCCCTCACGCAAAAAAACATTGACTCCTACCTTTTTCGTTCCTTAAAGGGATGCTACCCGAGCCAAGCCACGACAACCAATCCTCAAAAAAAGTCCAAAGACATTTGAGAAAGAAACAGTCTAACAACTAATCCTAAACCTCTTCCTAAACTTAACCAATCTCGAGTATGAGCCCTAACCATAATTTTGGTCCCAGCGCCGATTTTAGGCCTTTGTCGAAGCTTAATCAGCAAATAACAACTTACTCTAACCTCTTCCTAAACTTAACCAATTCGAAAATGGACTATCTCAAACTGAGGGTCCTAACCCTAAAATTGATCTACGCCAGTTAAATTACTGGGGGATGGCCGTGGGGATCCGGGAGGAAGGTGACCGGGCTCAAGGCCCATCGGGGTCCCTCTCATGCTCACATGCTCGGCCCATAGCCCTCTAGCCCCAACCGCTGCCCCTGAACGCTTTTTCGCTACATATTATCGCAAGCTAAGACCTAGACCTCAGTGGAAGAGTCAAAGACGGGCACTTGCAGGGAGTCGGTGCTGGTAGACCGAAGGCCATCCAAGCGGGATGTAGTTGCCGGACCAGACCGTGAAATTTAATTGGATATTAGATCAGGCGAACAGGACCAGTATGGAGGGTGTTGTTGGTTGTGGGTTGGGTCAAGGAAGAAGGGGGTAGAGGGGGTTTCCCGCTGGCTCCTTTGTGGTCCGGACACCTCACCCTTCCCAGGACCTAACCATAACCACTCGCCCCGGGAACTTATGCAGTCGTAGAATCGGTGCATCACCTCCAAAATAGGGTACCGTAGAGCCCAAAATGAGGACTAAAATAAGGGATGGACAACTTATCCAGCATGGTCAAACCAGCGTTTCCAAGAGGAGAAACGCTGGGTCGGATAAACTTAACCAATTTGAAAATGGACTATCTCAAACCGAGGGTCCTAATCCTAAAATTGATATTTGGAATACTTACCTGTTTGGATTTAAAAACAAGAGCTGACGTCATCGCAAAAGGATGGTGAAGGACCGCCTCCCCAAAAAACTAAGATCAGCCATTGGATCATTGACCCGGAAGCGTAGTCACGTGGTCTAAAAATAAAAGTAGGCGGAGACTCGGCCGCCCCCACCATTTTGCCCAGCTGCTCGACGAGAGAGAAAAACATCTCCTTAGCCGCTGAAGCCAACATAAACAGTAAGACGGTTAATTAACCACTTCACTAATAATAATTATTCGCTTATTTACTCATTTTTCATGGTGCCCAAGCCTGAGGAAGACCCTAGAAGGTCGAAACGTCGCGACGGGCACTTTATAGCGCTTCCTTTTTTTTCCTTTTTTTCTCCGTTTGGAAATGACCTCATTTGGTTACTTCTCGCCACTAGAGGGCAATACAGCCCCGTACATTACACAGGACACACATAGGCCAAGAAGGGCACTCACACAAAAAGACAACACGTCGTTCTTTCTCTCTCTTTTTTATTTCTTTAATCAAAAACCAAGACTAAGAAAAGTGGATAACAGTAATAAAAATAAGAATACATTTATAGAAAAGAAAAACACAAAACAGCCTAAACAGAGGAGGTGACTCAAAAAAAGCAAAAACGTGCTGAATAAATAAATAAATAAATAAACAACAAACCAAAAACAGCGTAAACAAAGGAGGTGACTCAAAAAAAAGCAAAAACGTGCCGAATAAACAAATAAGTCAATAAACAACAAACCAAGCTTGGGAATGATGAAAGGACAAGTGGTTCGCTGTGGGCGAAGACACGCCCGGACTGACCCTAAAGCCAAGAGGTGCAGATTCGGGGACCAACCGCCTCGGCACCGGGAGGGACGAGAACACTGGGGGATGGACTGTGCATTACCTCCTCCCAACATAACGGGAGGAGAGATCTTATCGCTCGCCCTAACCAGCCCGTGCCTCTCCTGGTGTCCACGTTCTCGTTCTGACCGGTCCGGGGCCCGGTTTGGTCCCCCACTCCGCTCTGATTCGTCGGTAGTCCAAACTGGACGCCCTAAAAATAACAAAAACACATGGTGGAGAATTCAACCTCCTAGACAATTTATATCACCGAGTCCGAATGCGCAGAACTTATGCAGTCGTAGAATCGGTGCATCACCTCCAAAATAGGGTACCGTAGAGCCCAAAATGAGGACTAAAATAAAGGATGGACAACTTATCCAGCATGGTCAAACCAGCGTTTCCAAGAGGAGAAACGCTGGGTCGGATCATGGACAATGCCAAAGGTTGGGGAACCGGGACGGAAGCCCAGCAGACCGACAGGAGGCTGAGTCGGCGATCGCAACACCCGCATCGGAATCGACCGCGAGGGACGAGGAGAACACAAATACAGTGACCTCGCTGCCAGTCTCAAAACCAGCTTCAGCTGCACAGCAGCAGGACATCGCGACGGCTGCGCCGACATCGGAGGCCTCTCCCTCCACTGCCGCGAGGGGGGATGGGAGTCCCCGATCCGGTGCAACCCAGGACAACCCGACCACCGCCACAGTGGACTTTGACCCGCAATCGACGGGGGATGACAGCTACGGAAAAGACTGAGACAATTGGAATTGCCAGGTGAGAGCCCTCACGCAAAAAAACATTGACTCCTACCTTTTTCGTTCCTTAAAGGGATGCTACCCGAGCCAAGCCACGACAACCAATCCTCAAAAAAAGTCCAAAGACATTTGAGAAAGAAACAGTCTAACAACTAATCCTAAACCTCTTCCTAAACTTAACCAATCTCGAGTATGAGCCCTAACCATAATTTTGGTCCCAGCGCCGATTTTAGGCCTTTGTCGAAGCTTAATCAGCAAATAACAACTTACTCTAACCTCTTCCTAAACTTAACCAATTCGAAAATGGACTATCTCAAACTGAGGGTCCTAACCCTAAAATTGATCTACGCCAGTTAAATTACTGGGGGATGGCCGTGGGGATCCGGGAGGAAGGTGACCGGGCTCAAGGCCCATCGGGGTCCCTCTCATGCTCACATGCTCGGCCCATAGCCCTCTAGCCCCAACCGCTGCCCCTGAACGCTTTTTCGCTACATATTATCGCAAGCTAAGACCTAGACCTCAGTGGAAGAGTCAAAGACGGGCACTTGCAGGGAGTCGGTGCTGGTAGACCGAAGGCCATCCAAGCGGGATGTAGTTGCCGGACCAGACCGTGAAATTTAATTGGATATTAGATCAGGCGAACAGGACCAGTATGGAGGGTGTTGTTGGTTGTGGGTTGGGTCAAGGAAGAAGGGGGTAGAGGGGGTTTCCCGCTGGCTCCTTTGTGGTCCGGACACCTCACCCTTCCCAGGACCTAACCATAACCACTCGCCCCGGGAACTTATGCAGTCGTAGAATCGGTGCATCACCTCCAAAATAGGGTACCGTAGAGCCCAAAATGAGGACTAAAATAAGGGATGGACAACTTATCCAGCATGGTCAAACCAGCGTTTCCAAGAGGAGAAACGCTGGGTCGGATAAACTTAACCAATTTGAAAATGGACTATCTCAAACCGAGGGTCCTAATCCTAAAATTGATATTTGGAATACTTACCTGTTTGGATTTAAAAACAAGAGCTGACGTCATCGCAAAAGGATGGTGAAGGACCGCCTCCCCAAAAAACTAAGATCAGCCATTGGATCATTGACCCGGAAGCGTAGTCACGTGGTCTAAAAATAAAAGTAGGCGGAGACTCGGCCGCCCCCACCATTTTGCCCAGCTGCTCGACGAGAGAGAAAAACATCTCCTTAGCCGCTGAAGCCAACATAAACAGTAAGACGGTTAATTAACCACTTCACTAATAATAATTATTCGCTTATTTACTCATTTTTCATGGTGCCCAAGCCTGAGGAAGACCCTAGAAGGTCGAAACGTCGCGACGGGCACTTTATAGCGCTTCCTTTTTTTTCCTTTTTTTCTCCGTTTGGAAATGACCTCATTTGGTTACTTCTCGCCACTAGAGGGCAATACAGCCCCGTACATTACACAGGACACACATAGGCCAAGAAGGGCACTCACACAAAAAGACAACACGTCGTTCTTTCTCTCTCTTTTTTATTTCTTTAATCAAAAACCAAGACTAAGAAAAGTGGATAACAGTAATAAAAATAAGAATACATTTATAGAAAAGAAAAACACAAAACAGCCTAAACAGAGGAGGTGACTCAAAAAAAGCAAAAACGTGCTGAATAAATAATAAATAAATAAACAACAAACCAAAAACAGCGTAAACAAAGGAGGTGACTCAAAAAAAAGCAAAAACGTGCCGAATAAACAAATAAGTCAATAAACAACAAACCAAGCTTGGGAATGATGAAAGGACAAGTGGTTCGCTGTGGGCGAAGACACGCCCGGACTGACCCTAAAGCCAAGAGGTGCAGATTCGGGGACCAACCGCCTCGGCACCGGGAGGGACGAGAACACTGGGGGATGGACTGTGCATTACCTCCTCCCAACATAACGGGAGGAGAGATCTTATCGCTCGCCCTAACCAGCCCGTGCCTCTCCTGGTGTCCACGTTCTCGTTCTGACCGGTCCGGGGCCCGGTTTGGTCCCCCACTCCGCTCTGATTCGTCGGTAGTCCAAACTGGACGCCCTAAAAATAACAAAAACACATGGTGGAGAATTCAACCTCCTAGACAATTTATATCACCGAGTCCGAATGCGCAGAACTTATGCAGTCGTAGAATCGGTGCATCACCTCCAAAATAGGGTACCGTAGAGCCCAAAATGAGGACTAAAATAAAGGATGGACAACTTATCCAGCATGGTCAAACCAGCGTTTCCAAGAGGAGAAACGCTGGGTCGGATCATGGACAATGCCAAAGGTTGGGGAACCGGGACGGAAGCCCAGCAGACCGACAGGAGGCTGAGTCGGCGATCGCAACACCCGCATCGGAATCGACCGCGAGGGACGAGGAGAACACAAATACAGTGACCTCGCTGCCAGTCTCAAAACCAGCTTCAGCTGCACAGCAGCAGGACATCGCGACGGCTGCGCCGACATCGGAGGCCTCTCCCTCCACTGCCGCGAGGGGGGATGGGAGTCCCCGATCCGGTGCAACCCAGGACAACCCGACCACCGCCACAGTGGACTTTGACCCGCAATCGACGGGGGATGACAGCTACGGAAAAGACTGAGACAATTGGAATTGCCAGGTGAGAGCCCTCACGCAAAAAAACATTGACTCCTACCTTTTTCGTTCCTTAAAGGGATGCTACCCGAGCCAAGCCACGACAACCAATCCTCAAAAAAAGTCCAAAGACATTTGAGAAAGAAACAGTCTAACAACTAATCCTAAACCTCTTCCTAAACTTAACCAATCTCGAGTATGAGCCCTAACCATAATTTTGGTCCCAGCGCCGATTTTAGGCCTTTGTCGAAGCTTAATCAGCAAATAACAACTTACTCTAACCTCTTCCTAAACTTAACCAATTCGAAAATGGACTATCTCAAACTGAGGGTCCTAACCCTAAAATTGATCTACGCCAGTTAAATTACTGGGGGATGGCCGTGGGGATCCGGGAGGAAGGTGACCGGGCTCAAGGCCCATCGGGGTCCCTCTCATGCTCACATGCTCGGCCCATAGCCCTCTAGCCCCAACCGCTGCCCCTGAACGCTTTTTCGCTACATATTATCGCAAGCTAAGACCTAGACCTCAGTGGAAGAGTCAAAGACGGGCACTTGCAGGGAGTCGGTGCTGGTAGACCGAAGGCCATCCAAGCGGGATGTAGTTGCCGGACCAGACCGTGAAATTTAATTGGATATTAGATCAGGCGAACAGGACCAGTATGGAGGGTGTTGTTGGTTGTGGGTTGGGTCAAGGAAGAAGGGGGTAGAGGGGGTTTCCCGCTGGCTCCTTTGTGGTCCGGACACCTCACCCTTCCCAGGACCTAACCATAACCACTCGCCCCGGGAACTTATGCAGTCGTAGAATCGGTGCATCACCTCCAAAATAGGGTACCGTAGAGCCCAAAATGAGGACTAAAATAAGGGATGGACAACTTATCCAGCATGGTCAAACCAGCGTTTCCAAGAGGAGAAACGCTGGGTCGGATAAACTTAACCAATTTGAAAATGGACTATCTCAAACCGAGGGTCCTAATCCTAAAATTGATATTTGGAATACTTACCTGTTTGGATTTAAAAACAAGAGCTGACGTCATCGCAAAAGGATGGTGAAGGACCGCCTCCCCAAAAAACTAAGATCAGCCATTGGATCATTGACCCGGAAGCGTAGTCACGTGGTCTAAAAATAAAAGTAGGCGGAGACTCGGCCGCCCCCACCATTTTGCCCAGCTGCTCGACGAGAGAGAAAAACATCTCCTTAGCCGCTGAAGCCAACATAAACAGTAAGACGGTTAATTAACCACTTCACTAATAATAATTATTCGCTTATTTACTCATTTTTCATGGTGCCCAAGCCTGAGGAAGACCCTAGAAGGTCGAAACGTCGCGACGGGCACTTTATAGCGCTTCCTTTTTTTTCCTTTTTTTCTCCGTTTGGAAATGACCTCATTTGGTTACTTCTCGCCACTAGAGGGCAATACAGCCCCGTACATTACACAGGACACACATAGGCCAAGAAGGGCACTCACACAAAAAGACAACACGTCGTTCTTTCTCTCTCTTTTTTATTTCTTTAATCAAAAACCAAGACTAAGAAAAGTGGATAACAGTAATAAAAATAAGAATACATTTATAGAAAAGAAAAACACAAAACAGCCTAAACAAAGGAGGTGACTCAAAAAAAGCAAAAACGTGCTGAATAAATAAATAAACAACAAACCAAAAACAGCGTAAACAAAGGAGGTGACTCAAAAAAAAGCAAAAACGTGCCGAATAAACAAATAAGTCAATAAACAACAAACCAAGCTTGGGAATGATGAAAGGACAAGTGGTTCGCTGTGGGCGAAGACACGCCCGGACTGACCCTAAAGCCAAGAGGTGCAGATTCGGGGACCAACCGCCTCGGCACCGGGAGGGACGAGAACACTGGGGGATGGACTGTGCATTACCTCCTCCCAACATAACGGGAGGAGAGATCTTATCGCTCGCCCTAACCAGCCCGTGCCTCTCCTGGTGTCCACGTTCTCGTTCTGACCGGTCCGGGGCCCGGTTTGGTCCCCCACTCCGCTCTGATTCGTCGGTAGTCCAAACTGGACGCCCTAAAAATAACAAAAACACATGGTGGAGAATTCAACCTCCTAGACAATTTATATCACCGAGTCCGAATGCGCAGAACTTATGCAGTCGTAGAATCGGTGCATCACCTCCAAAATAGGGTACCGTAGAGCCCAAAATGAGGACTAAAATAAAGGATGGACAACTTATCCAGCATGGTCAAACCAGCGTTTCCAAGAGGAGAAACGCTGGGTCGGATCATGGACAATGCCAAAGGTTGGGGAACCGGGACGGAAGCCCAGCAGACCGACAGGAGGCTGAGTCGGCGATCGCAACACCCGCATCGGAATCGACCGCGAGGGACGAGGAGAACACAAATACAGTGACCTCGCTGCCAGTCTCAAAACCAGCTTCAGCTGCACAGCAGCAGGACATCGCGACGGCTGCGCCGACATCGGAGGCCTCTCCCTCCACTGCCGCGAGGGGGGATGGGAGTCCCCGATCCGGTGCAACCCAGGACAACCCGACCACCGCCACAGTGGACTTTGACCCGCAATCGACGGGGGATGACAGCTACGGAAAAGACTGAGACAATTGGAATTGCCAGGTGAGAGCCCTCACGCAAAAAAACATTGACTCCTACCTTTTTCGTTCCTTAAAGGGATGCTACCCGAGCCAAGCCACGACAACCAATCCTCAAAAAAAGTCCAAAGACATTTGAGAAAGAAACAGTCTAACAACTAATCCTAAACCTCTTCCTAAACTTAACCAATCTCGAGTATGAGCCCTAACCATAATTTTGGTCCCAGCGCCGATTTTAGGCCTTTGTCGAAGCTTAATCAGCAAATAACAACTTACTCTAACCTCTTCCTAAACTTAACCAATTCGAAAATGGACTATCTCAAACTGAGGGTCCTAACCCTAAAATTGATCTACGCCAGTTAAATTACTGGGGGATGGCCGTGGGGATCCGGGAGGAAGGTGACCGGGCTCAAGGCCCATCGGGGTCCCTCTCATGCTCACATGCTCGGCCCATAGCCCTCTAGCCCCAACCGCTGCCCCTGAACGCTTTTTCGCTACATATTATCGCAAGCTAAGACCTAGACCTCAGTGGAAGAGTCAAAGACGGGCACTTGCAGGGAGTCGGTGCTGGTAGACCGAAGGCCATCCAAGCGGGATGTAGTTGCCGGACCAGACCGTGAAATTTAATTGGATATTAGATCAGGCGAACAGGACCAGTATGGAGGGTGTTGTTGGTTGTGGGTTGGGTCAAGGAAGAAGGGGGTAGAGGGGGTTTCCCGCTGGCTCCTTTGTGGTCCGGACACCTCACCCTTCCCAGGACCTAACCATAACCACTCGCCCCGGGAACTTATGCAGTCGTAGAATCGGTGCATCACCTCCAAAATAGGGTACCGTAGAGCCCAAAATGAGGACTAAAATAAGGGATGGACAACTTATCCAGCATGGTCAAACCAGCGTTTCCAAGAGGAGAAACGCTGGGTCGGATAAACTTAACCAATTTGAAAATGGACTATCTCAAACCGAGGGTCCTAATCCTAAAATTGATATTTGGAATACTTACCTGTTTGGATTTAAAAACAAGAGCTGACGTCATCGCAAAAGGATGGTGAAGGACCGCCTCCCCAAAAAACTAAGATCAGCCATTGGATCATTGACCCGGAAGCGTAGTCACGTGGTCTAAAAATAAAAGTAGGCGGAGACTCGGCCGCCCCCACCATTTTGCCCAGCTGCTCGACGAGAGAGAAAAACATCTCCTTAGCCGCTGAAGCCAACATAAACAGTAAGACGGTTAATTAACCACTTCACTAATAATAATTATTCGCTTATTTACTCATTTTTCATGGTGCCCAAGCCTGAGGAAGACCCTAGAAGGTCGAAACGTCGCGACGGGCACTTTATAGCGCTTCCTTTTTTTTCCTTTTTTTCTCCGTTTGGAAATGACCTCATTTGGTTACTTCTCGCCACTAGAGGGCAATACAGCCCCGTACATTACACAGGACACACATAGGCCAAGAAGGGCACTCACACAAAAAGACAACACGTCGTTCTTTCTCTCTCTTTTTTATTTCTTTAATCAAAAACCAAGACTAAGAAAAGTGGATAACAGTAATAAAAATAAGAATACATTTATAGAAAAGAAAAACACAAAACAGCCTAAACAGAGGAGGTGACTCAAAAAAAGCAAAAACGTGCTGAATAATAAATAAATAATAACAACAAACCAAAAACAGCGTAAACAAAGGAGGTGACTCAAAAAAAAGCAAAAACGTGCCGAATAAACAAATAAGTCAATAAACAACAAACCAAGCTTGGGAATGATGAAAGGACAAGTGGTTCGCTGTGGGCGAAGACACGCCCGGACTGACCCTAAAGCCAAGAGGTGCAGATTCGGGGACCAACCGCCTCGGCACCGGGAGGGACGAGAACACTGGGGGATGGACTGTGCATTACCTCCTCCCAACATAACGGGAGGAGAGATCTTATCGCTCGCCCTAACCAGCCCGTGCCTCTCCTGGTGTCCACGTTCTCGTTCTGACCGGTCCGGGGCCCGGTTTGGTCCCCCACTCCGCTCTGATTCGTCGGTAGTCCAAACTGGACGCCCTAAAAATAACAAAAACACATGGTGGAGAATTCAACCTCCTAGACAATTTATATCACCGAGTCCGAATGCGCAGAACTTATGCAGTCGTAGAATCGGTGCATCACCTCCAAAATAGGGTACCGTAGAGCCCAAAATGAGGACTAAAATAAAGGATGGACAACTTATCCAGCATGGTCAAACCAGCGTTTCCAAGAGGAGAAACGCTGGGTCGGATCATGGACAATGCCAAAGGTTGGGGAACCGGGACGGAAGCCCAGCAGACCGACAGGAGGCTGAGTCGGCGATCGCAACACCCGCATCGGAATCGACCGCGAGGGACGAGGAGAACACAAATACAGTGACCTCGCTGCCAGTCTCAAAACCAGCTTCAGCTGCACAGCAGCAGGACATCGCGACGGCTGCGCCGACATCGGAGGCCTCTCCCTCCACTGCCGCGAGGGGGGATGGGAGTCCCCGATCCGGTGCAACCCAGGACAACCCGACCACCGCCACAGTGGACTTTGACCCGCAATCGACGGGGGATGACAGCTACGGAAAAGACTGAGACAATTGGAATTGCCAGGTGAGAGCCCTCACGCAAAAAAACATTGACTCCTACCTTTTTCGTTCCTTAAAGGGATGCTACCCGAGCCAAGCCACGACAACCAATCCTCAAAAAAAGTCCAAAGACATTTGAGAAAGAAACAGTCTAACAACTAATCCTAAACCTCTTCCTAAACTTAACCAATCTCGAGTATGAGCCCTAACCATAATTTTGGTCCCAGCGCCGATTTTAGGCCTTTGTCGAAGCTTAATCAGCAAATAACAACTTACTCTAACCTCTTCCTAAACTTAACCAATTCGAAAATGGACTATCTCAAACTGAGGGTCCTAACCCTAAAATTGATCTACGCCAGTTAAATTACTGGGGGATGGCCGTGGGGATCCGGGAGGAAGGTGACCGGGCTCAAGGCCCATCGGGGTCCCTCTCATGCTCACATGCTCGGCCCATAGCCCTCTAGCCCCAACCGCTGCCCCTGAACGCTTTTTCGCTACATATTATCGCAAGCTAAGACCTAGACCTCAGTGGAAGAGTCAAAGACGGGCACTTGCAGGGAGTCGGTGCTGGTAGACCGAAGGCCATCCAAGCGGGATGTAGTTGCCGGACCAGACCGTGAAATTTAATTGGATATTAGATCAGGCGAACAGGACCAGTATGGAGGGTGTTGTTGGTTGTGGGTTGGGTCAAGGAAGAAGGGGGTAGAGGGGGTTTCCCGCTGGCTCCTTTGTGGTCCGGACACCTCACCCTTCCCAGGACCTAACCATAACCACTCGCCCCGGGAACTTATGCAGTCGTAGAATCGGTGCATCACCTCCAAAATAGGGTACCGTAGAGCCCAAAATGAGGACTAAAATAAGGGATGGACAACTTATCCAGCATGGTCAAACCAGCGTTTCCAAGAGGAGAAACGCTGGGTCGGATAAACTTAACCAATTTGAAAATGGACTATCTCAAACCGAGGGTCCTAATCCTAAAATTGATATTTGGAATACTTACCTGTTTGGATTTAAAAACAAGAGCTGACGTCATCGCAAAAGGATGGTGAAGGACCGCCTCCCCAAAAAACTAAGATCAGCCATTGGATCATTGACCCGGAAGCGTAGTCACGTGGTCTAAAAATAAAAGTAGGCGGAGACTCGGCCGCCCCCACCATTTTGCCCAGCTGCTCGACGAGAGAGAAAAACATCTCCTTAGCCGCTGAAGCCAACATAAACAGTAAGACGGTTAATTAACCACTTCACTAATAATAATTATTCGCTTATTTACTCATTTTTCATGGTGCCCAAGCCTGAGGAAGACCCTAGAAGGTCGAAACGTCGCGACGGGCACTTTATAGCGCTTCCTTTTTTTTCCTTTTTTTCTCCGTTTGGAAATGACCTCATTTGGTTACTTCTCGCCACTAGAGGGCAATACAGCCCCGTACATTACACAGGACACACATAGGCCAAGAAGGGCACTCACACAAAAAGACAACACGTCGTTCTTTCTCTCTCTCTTTTTTCTTTCTTTAATCAAAAACCAAGACTAAGAAAAGTGGACAACAGTAATAAAAATAAGAATACATTTATAGAAAAGAAAAACACAAAACAGCCTAAACAAAGGAGGTGACTCAAAAAAAGCAAAAACGTGCGGAATAAATAAATAAACAACAAACCAAAAACAGCGTAAACAAAGGAGGTGACTCAAAAAAAAGCAAAAACGTGCCGAATAAACAAATAAGTCAATAAACAACAAACCAAGCTTGGGAATGATGAAAGGACAAGTGGTTCGCTGTGGGCGAAGACACGCCCGGACTGACCCTAAAGCCAAGAGGTGCAGATTCGGGGACCAACCGCCTCGGCACCGGGAGGGACGAGAACACTGGGGGATGGACTGTGCATTACCTCCTCCCAACATAACGGGAGGAGAGATCTTATCGCTCGCCCTAACCAGCCCGTGCCTCTCCTGGTGTCCACGTTCTCGTTCTGACCGGTCCGGGGCCCGGTTTGGTCCCCCACTCCGCTCTGATTCGTCGGTAGTCCAAACTGGACGCCCTAAAAATAACAAAAACACATGGTGGAGAATTCAACCTCCTAGACAATTTATATCACCGAGTCCGAATGCGCAGAACTTATGCAGTCGTAGAATCGGTGCATCACCTCCAAAATAGGGTACCGTAGAGCCCAAAATGAGGACTAAAATAAAGGATGGACAACTTATCCAGCATGGTCAAACCAGCGTTTCCAAGAGGAGAAACGCTGGGTCGGATCATGGACAATGCCAAAGGTTGGGGAACCGGGACGGAAGCCCAGCAGACCGACAGGAGGCTGAGTCGGCGATCGCAACACCCGCATCGGAATCGACCGCGAGGGACGAGGAGAACACAAATACAGTGACCTCGCTGCCAGTCTCAAAACCAGCTTCAGCTGCACAGCAGCAGGACATCGCGACGGCTGCGCCGACATCGGAGGCCTCTCCCTCCACTGCCGCGAGGGGGGATGGGAGTCCCCGATCCGGTGCAACCCAGGACAACCCGACCACCGCCACAGTGGACTTTGACCCGCAATCGACGGGGGATGACAGCTACGGAAAAGACTGAGACAATTGGAATTGCCAGGTGAGAGCCCTCACGCAAAAAAACATTGACTCCTACCTTTTTCGTTCCTTAAAGGGATGCTACCCGAGCCAAGCCACGACAACCAATCCTCAAAAAAAGTCCAAAGACATTTGAGAAAGAAACAGTCTAACAACTAATCCTAAACCTCTTCCTAAACTTAACCAATCTCGAGTATGAGCCCTAACCATAATTTTGGTCCCAGCGCCGATTTTAGGCCTTTGTCGAAGCTTAATCAGCAAATAACAACTTACTCTAACCTCTTCCTAAACTTAACCAATTCGAAAATGGACTATCTCAAACTGAGGGTCCTAACCCTAAAATTGATCTACGCCAGTTAAATTACTGGGGGATGGCCGTGGGGATCCGGGAGGAAGGTGACCGGGCTCAAGGCCCATCGGGGTCCCTCTCATGCTCACATGCTCGGCCCATAGCCCTCTAGCCCCAACCGCTGCCCCTGAACGCTTTTTCGCTACATATTATCGCAAGCTAAGACCTAGACCTCAGTGGAAGAGTCAAAGACGGGCACTTGCAGGGAGTCGGTGCTGGTAGACCGAAGGCCATCCAAGCGGGATGTAGTTGCCGGACCAGACCGTGAAATTTAATTGGATATTAGATCAGGCGAACAGGACCAGTATGGAGGGTGTTGTTGGTTGTGGGTTGGGTCAAGGAAGAAGGGGGTAGAGGGGGTTTCCCGCTGGCTCCTTTGTGGTCCGGACACCTCACCCTTCCCAGGACCTAACCATAACCACTCGCCCCGGGAACTTATGCAGTCGTAGAATCGGTGCATCACCTCCAAAATAGGGTACCGTAGAGCCCAAAATGAGGACTAAAATAAGGGATGGACAACTTATCCAGCATGGTCAAACCAGCGTTTCCAAGAGGAGAAACGCTGGGTCGGATAAACTTAACCAATTTGAAAATGGACTATCTCAAACCGAGGGTCCTAATCCTAAAATTGATATTTGGAATACTTACCTGTTTGGATTTAAAAACAAGAGCTGACGTCATCGCAAAAGGATGGTGAAGGACCGCCTCCCCAAAAAACTAAGATCAGCCATTGGATCATTGACCCGGAAGCGTAGTCACGTGGTCTAAAAATAAAAGTAGGCGGAGACTCGGCCGCCCCCACCATTTTGCCCAGCTGCTCGACGAGAGAGAAAAACATCTCCTTAGCCGCTGAAGCCAACATAAACAGTAAGACGGTTAATTAACCACTTCACTAATAATAATTATTCGCTTATTTACTCATTTTTCATGGTGCCCAAGCCTGAGGAAGACCCTAGAAGGTCGAAACGTCGCGACGGGCACTTTATAGCGCTTTCCTTTTTTTTCTTTTTTTTCTCCGTTTGGAAATGACCTCATTTGGTTACTTCTCGCCACTAGAGGGCAATACAGCCCCGTACATTACACAGGACACACATAGGCCAAGAAGGGCACTCACACAAAAAGACAACACGTCGTTCTTTCTCTCTCTCTTTTTTCTTTCTTTAATCAAAAACCAAGACTAAGAAAAGTGGACAACAGTAATAAAAATAAGAATACATTTATAGAAAAGAAAAACACAAAACAGCCTAAACAAAGGAGGTGACTCAAAAAAAGCAAAAACGTGCGGAATAAATAAATAAACAACAAACCAAAAACAGCGTAAACAAAGGAGGTGACTCAAAAAAAAGCAAAAACGTGCCGAATAAACAAATAAGTCAATAAACAACAAACCAAGCTTGGGAATGATGAAAGGACAAGTGGTTCGCTGTGGGCGAAGACACGCCCGGACTGACCCTAAAGCCAAGAGGTGCAGATTCGGGGACCAACCGCCTCGGCACCGGGAGGGACGAGAACACTGGGGGATGGACTGTGCATTACCTCCTCCCAACATAACGGGAGGAGAGATCTTATCGCTCGCCCTAACCAGCCCGTGCCTCTCCTGGTGTCCACGTTCTCGTTCTGACCGGTCCGGGGCCCGGTTTGGTCCCCCACTCCGCTCTGATTCGTCGGTAGTCCAAACTGGACGCCCTAAAAATAACAAAAACACATGGTGGAGAATTCAACCTCCTAGACAATTTATATCACCGAGTCCGAATGCGCAGAACTTATGCAGTCGTAGAATCGGTGCATCACCTCCAAAATAGGGTACCGTAGAGCCCAAAATGAGGACTAAAATAAAGGATGGACAACTTATCCAGCATGGTCAAACCAGCGTTTCCAAGAGGAGAAACGCTGGGTCGGATCATGGACAATGCCAAAGGTTGGGGAACCGGGACGGAAGCCCAGCAGACCGACAGGAGGCTGAGTCGGCGATCGCAACACCCGCATCGGAATCGACCGCGAGGGACGAGGAGAACACAAATACAGTGACCTCGCTGCCAGTCTCAAAACCAGCTTCAGCTGCACAGCAGCAGGACATCGCGACGGCTGCGCCGACATCGGAGGCCTCTCCCTCCACTGCCGCGAGGGGGGATGGGAGTCCCCGATCCGGTGCAACCCAGGACAACCCGACCACCGCCACAGTGGACTTTGACCCGCAATCGACGGGGGATGACAGCTACGGAAAAGACTGAGACAATTGGAATTGCCAGGTGAGAGCCCTCACGCAAAAAAACATTGACTCCTACCTTTTTCGTTCCTTAAAGGGATGCTACCCGAGCCAAGCCACGACAACCAATCCTCAAAAAAAGTCCAAAGACATTTGAGAAAGAAACAGTCTAACAACTAATCCTAAACCTCTTCCTAAACTTAACCAATCTCGAGTATGAGCCCTAACCATAATTTTGGTCCCAGCGCCGATTTTAGGCCTTTGTCGAAGCTTAATCAGCAAATAACAACTTACTCTAACCTCTTCCTAAACTTAACCAATTCGAAAATGGACTATCTCAAACTGAGGGTCCTAACCCTAAAATTGATCTACGCCAGTTAAATTACTGGGGGATGGCCGTGGGGATCCGGGAGGAAGGTGACCGGGCTCAAGGCCCATCGGGGTCCCTCTCATGCTCACATGCTCGGCCCATAGCCCTCTAGCCCCAACCGCTGCCCCTGAACGCTTTTTCGCTACATATTATCGCAAGCTAAGACCTAGACCTCAGTGGAAGAGTCAAAGACGGGCACTTGCAGGGAGTCGGTGCTGGTAGACCGAAGGCCATCCAAGCGGGATGTAGTTGCCGGACCAGACCGTGAAATTTAATTGGATATTAGATCAGGCGAACAGGACCAGTATGGAGGGTGTTGTTGGTTGTGGGTTGGGTCAAGGAAGAAGGGGGTAGAGGGGGTTTCCCGCTGGCTCCTTTGTGGTCCGGACACCTCACCCTTCCCAGGACCTAACCATAACCACTCGCCCCGGGAACTTATGCAGTCGTAGAATCGGTGCATCACCTCCAAAATAGGGTACCGTAGAGCCCAAAATGAGGACTAAAATAAGGGATGGACAACTTATCCAGCATGGTCAAACCAGCGTTTCCAAGAGGAGAAACGCTGGGTCGGATAAACTTAACCAATTTGAAAATGGACTATCTCAAACCGAGGGTCCTAATCCTAAAATTGATATTTGGAATACTTACCTGTTTGGATTTAAAAACAAGAGCTGACGTCATCGCAAAAGGATGGTGAAGGACCGCCTCCCCAAAAAACTAAGATCAGCCATTGGATCATTGACCCGGAAGCGTAGTCACGTGGTCTAAAAATAAAAGTAGGCGGAGACTCGGCCGCCCCCACCATTTTGCCCAGCTGCTCGACGAGAGAGAAAAACATCTCCTTAGCCGCTGAAGCCAACATAAACAGTAAGACGGTTAATTAACCACTTCACTAATAATAATTATTCGCTTATTTACTCATTTTTCATGGTGCCCAAGCCTGAGGAAGACCCTAGAAGGTCGAAACGTCGCGACGGGCACTTTATAGCGCTTTCCTTTTTTTTCTTTTTTTTCTCCGTTTGGAAATGACCTCATTTGGTTACTTCTCGCCACTAGAGGGCAATACAGCCCCGTACATTACACAGGACACACATAGGCCAAGAAGGGCACTCACACAAAAAGACAACACGTCGTTCTTTCTCTCTCTCTTTTTTCTTTCTTTAATCAAAAACCAAGACTAAGAAAAGTGGACAACAGTAATAAAAATAAGAATACATTTATAGAAAAGAAAAACACAAAACAGCCTAAACAAAGGAGGTGACTCAAAAAAAGCAAAAACGTGCGGAATAAATAAATAAACAACAAACCAAAAACAGCGTAAACAAAGGAGGTGACTCAAAAAAAAGCAAAAACGTGCCGAATAAACAAATAAGTCAATAAACAACAAACCAAGCTTGGGAATGATGAAAGGACAAGTGGTTCGCTGTGGGCGAAGACACGCCCGGACTGACCCTAAAGCCAAGAGGTGCAGATTCGGGGACCAACCGCCTCGGCACCGGGAGGGACGAGAACACTGGGGGATGGACTGTGCATTACCTCCTCCCAACATAACGGGAGGAGAGATCTTATCGCTCGCCCTAACCAGCCCGTGCCTCTCCTGGTGTCCACGTTCTCGTTCTGACCGGTCCGGGGCCCGGTTTGGTCCCCCACTCCGCTCTGATTCGTCGGTAGTCCAAACTGGACGCCCTAAAAATAACAAAAACACATGGTGGAGAATTCAACCTCCTAGACAATTTATATCACCGAGTCCGAATGCGCAGAACTTATGCAGTCGTAGAATCGGTGCATCACCTCCAAAATAGGGTACCGTAGAGCCCAAAATGAGGACTAAAATAAAGGATGGACAACTTATCCAGCATGGTCAAACCAGCGTTTCCAAGAGGAGAAACGCTGGGTCGGATCATGGACAATGCCAAAGGTTGGGGAACCGGGACGGAAGCCCAGCAGACCGACAGGAGGCTGAGTCGGCGATCGCAACACCCGCATCGGAATCGACCGCGAGGGACGAGGAGAACACAAATACAGTGACCTCGCTGCCAGTCTCAAAACCAGCTTCAGCTGCACAGCAGCAGGACATCGCGACGGCTGCGCCGACATCGGAGGCCTCTCCCTCCACTGCCGCGAGGGGGGATGGGAGTCCCCGATCCGGTGCAACCCAGGACAACCCGACCACCGCCACAGTGGACTTTGACCCGCAATCGACGGGGGATGACAGCTACGGAAAAGACTGAGACAATTGGAATTGCCAGGTGAGAGCCCTCACGCAAAAAAACATTGACTCCTACCTTTTTCGTTCCTTAAAGGGATGCTACCCGAGCCAAGCCACGACAACCAATCCTCAAAAAAAGTCCAAAGACATTTGAGAAAGAAACAGTCTAACAACTAATCCTAAACCTCTTCCTAAACTTAACCAATCTCGAGTATGAGCCCTAACCATAATTTTGGTCCCAGCGCCGATTTTAGGCCTTTGTCGAAGCTTAATCAGCAAATAACAACTTACTCTAACCTCTTCCTAAACTTAACCAATTCGAAAATGGACTATCTCAAACTGAGGGTCCTAACCCTAAAATTGATCTACGCCAGTTAAATTACTGGGGGATGGCCGTGGGGATCCGGGAGGAAGGTGACCGGGCTCAAGGCCCATCGGGGTCCCTCTCATGCTCACATGCTCGGCCCATAGCCCTCTAGCCCCAACCGCTGCCCCTGAACGCTTTTTCGCTACATATTATCGCAAGCTAAGACCTAGACCTCAGTGGAAGAGTCAAAGACGGGCACTTGCAGGGAGTCGGTGCTGGTAGACCGAAGGCCATCCAAGCGGGATGTAGTTGCCGGACCAGACCGTGAAATTTAATTGGATATTAGATCAGGCGAACAGGACCAGTATGGAGGGTGTTGTTGGTTGTGGGTTGGGTCAAGGAAGAAGGGGGTAGAGGGGGTTTCCCGCTGGCTCCTTTGTGGTCCGGACACCTCACCCTTCCCAGGACCTAACCATAACCACTCGCCCCGGGAACTTATGCAGTCGTAGAATCGGTGCATCACCTCCAAAATAGGGTACCGTAGAGCCCAAAATGAGGACTAAAATAAGGGATGGACAACTTATCCAGCATGGTCAAACCAGCGTTTCCAAGAGGAGAAACGCTGGGTCGGATAAACTTAACCAATTTGAAAATGGACTATCTCAAACCGAGGGTCCTAATCCTAAAATTGATATTTGGAATACTTACCTGTTTGGATTTAAAAACAAGAGCTGACGTCATCGCAAAAGGATGGTGAAGGACCGCCTCCCCAAAAAACTAAGATCAGCCATTGGATCATTGACCCGGAAGCGTAGTCACGTGGTCTAAAAATAAAAGTAGGCGGAGACTCGGCCGCCCCCACCATTTTGCCCAGCTGCTCGACGAGAGAGAAAAACATCTCCTTAGCCGCTGAAGCCAACATAAACAGTAAGACGGTTAATTAACCACTTCACTAATAATAATTATTCGCTTATTTACTCATTTTTCATGGTGCCCAAGCCTGAGGAAGACCCTAGAAGGTCGAAACGTCGCGACGGGCACTTTATAGCGCTTTCCTTTTTTTTCTTTTTTTTCTCCGTTTGGAAATGACCTCATTTGGTTACTTCTCGCCACTAGAGGGCAATACAGCCCCGTACATTACACAGGACACACATAGGCCAAGAAGGGCACTCACACAAAAAGACAACACGTCGTTCTTTCTCTCTCTCTTTTTTCTTTCTTTAATCAAAAACCAAGACTAAGAAAAGTGGACAACAGTAATAAAAATAAGAATACATTTATAGAAAAGAAAAACACAAAACAGCCTAAACAAAGGAGGTGACTCAAAAAAAGCAAAAACGTGCGGAATAAATAAATAAACAACAAACCAAAAACAGCGTAAACAAAGGAGGTGACTCAAAAAAAAGCAAAAACGTGCCGAATAAACAAATAAGTCAATAAACAACAAACCAAGCTTGGGAATGATGAAAGGACAAGTGGTTCGCTGTGGGCGAAGACACGCCCGGACTGACCCTAAAGCCAAGAGGTGCAGATTCGGGGACCAACCGCCTCGGCACCGGGAGGGACGAGAACACTGGGGGATGGACTGTGCATTACCTCCTCCCAACATAACGGGAGGAGAGATCTTATCGCTCGCCCTAACCAGCCCGTGCCTCTCCTGGTGTCCACGTTCTCGTTCTGACCGGTCCGGGGCCCGGTTTGGTCCCCCACTCCGCTCTGATTCGTCGGTAGTCCAAACTGGACGCCCTAAAAATAACAAAAACACATGGTGGAGAATTCAACCTCCTAGACAATTTATATCACCGAGTCCGAATGCGCAGAACTTATGCAGTCGTAGAATCGGTGCATCACCTCCAAAATAGGGTACCGTAGAGCCCAAAATGAGGACTAAAATAAAGGATGGACAACTTATCCAGCATGGTCAAACCAGCGTTTCCAAGAGGAGAAACGCTGGGTCGGATCATGGACAATGCCAAAGGTTGGGGAACCGGGACGGAAGCCCAGCAGACCGACAGGAGGCTGAGTCGGCGATCGCAACACCCGCATCGGAATCGACCGCGAGGGACGAGGAGAACACAAATACAGTGACCTCGCTGCCAGTCTCAAAACCAGCTTCAGCTGCACAGCAGCAGGACATCGCGACGGCTGCGCCGACATCGGAGGCCTCTCCCTCCACTGCCGCGAGGGGGGATGGGAGTCCCCGATCCGGTGCAACCCAGGACAACCCGACCACCGCCACAGTGGACTTTGACCCGCAATCGACGGGGGATGACAGCTACGGAAAAGACTGAGACAATTGGAATTGCCAGGTGAGAGCCCTCACGCAAAAAAACATTGACTCCTACCTTTTTCGTTCCTTAAAGGGATGCTACCCGAGCCAAGCCACGACAACCAATCCTCAAAAAAAGTCCAAAGACATTTGAGAAAGAAACAGTCTAACAACTAATCCTAAACCTCTTCCTAAACTTAACCAATCTCGAGTATGAGCCCTAACCATAATTTTGGTCCCAGCGCCGATTTTAGGCCTTTGTCGAAGCTTAATCAGCAAATAACAACTTACTCTAACCTCTTCCTAAACTTAACCAATTCGAAAATGGACTATCTCAAACTGAGGGTCCTAACCCTAAAATTGATCTACGCCAGTTAAATTACTGGGGGATGGCCGTGGGGATCCGGGAGGAAGGTGACCGGGCTCAAGGCCCATCGGGGTCCCTCTCATGCTCACATGCTCGGCCCATAGCCCTCTAGCCCCAACCGCTGCCCCTGAACGCTTTTTCGCTACATATTATCGCAAGCTAAGACCTAGACCTCAGTGGAAGAGTCAAAGACGGGCACTTGCAGGGAGTCGGTGCTGGTAGACCGAAGGCCATCCAAGCGGGATGTAGTTGCCGGACCAGACCGTGAAATTTAATTGGATATTAGATCAGGCGAACAGGACCAGTATGGAGGGTGTTGTTGGTTGTGGGTTGGGTCAAGGAAGAAGGGGGTAGAGGGGGTTTCCCGCTGGCTCCTTTGTGGTCCGGACACCTCACCCTTCCCAGGACCTAACCATAACCACTCGCCCCGGGAACTTATGCAGTCGTAGAATCGGTGCATCACCTCCAAAATAGGGTACCGTAGAGCCCAAAATGAGGACTAAAATAAGGGATGGACAACTTATCCAGCATGGTCAAACCAGCGTTTCCAAGAGGAGAAACGCTGGGTCGGATAAACTTAACCAATTTGAAAATGGACTATCTCAAACCGAGGGTCCTAATCCTAAAATTGATATTTGGAATACTTACCTGTTTGGATTTAAAAACAAGAGCTGACGTCATCGCAAAAGGATGGTGAAGGACCGCCTCCCCAAAAAACTAAGATCAGCCATTGGATCATTGACCCGGAAGCGTAGTCACGTGGTCTAAAAATAAAAGTAGGCGGAGACTCGGCCGCCCCCACCATTTTGCCCAGCTGCTCGACGAGAGAGAAAAACATCTCCTTAGCCGCTGAAGCCAACATAAACAGTAAGACGGTTAATTAACCACTTCACTAATAATAATTATTCGCTTATTTACTCATTTTTCATGGTGCCCAAGCCTGAGGAAGACCCTAGAAGGTCGAAACGTCGCGACGGGCACTTTATAGCGCTTCCTTTTTTTTCTTTTTTTCTCCGTTTGGAAATGACCTCATTTGGTTACTTCTCGCCACTAGAGGGCAATACAGCCCCGTACATTACACAGGACACACATAGGCCAAGAAGGGCACTCACACAAAAAGACAACACGTCGTTCTTTCTCTCTCTCTTTTTTCTTTCTTTAATCAAAAACCAAGACTAAGAAAAGTGGACAACAGTAATAAAAATAAGAATACATTTATAGAAAAGAAAAACACAAAACAGCCTAAACAAAGGAGGTGACTCAAAAAAAGCAAAAACGTGCGGAATAAATAAATAAACAACAAACCAAAAACAGCGTAAACAAAGGAGGTGACTCAAAAAAAAGCAAAAACGTGCCGAATAAACAAATAAGTCAATAAACAACAAACCAAGCTTGGGAATGATGAAAGGACAAGTGGTTCGCTGTGGGCGAAGACACGCCCGGACTGACCCTAAAGCCAAGAGGTGCAGATTCGGGGACCAACCGCC